>NC_091130.1:23882858-23907858 GCF_040183065.1 Periplaneta americana
AATTTTTTATTCTCTAGAAATTAAAATTAATGATAAACCCTGATATTTCAAGTCTTTGTCATTTAAATTATATTAGTTTTGTTGAATCACGTGCAGATAAACCTTCCTAGGACTCGTCATTAATGCTTCAGTATACTCATGTTGTAAAAAGTACAACGCGCGCCCACTCGTGTCACAAAATTTGACACGTCTACCGAAGGATAGAGAATTCAGAAGATAATATGTAGGGCAAAGGTTGATAAACCTTATACGAGTAATATCGGGATATTACTGTGTTTGAGACCTTATCACGGTATTACTGAACAACAGAAGGACTGATTTTGTGCAGAAATGTGTCCACAAACAATTCCTTATTACGTTAATGCAAAAACAGGTCTTTCCATCTCTCAGTAAAATTGTAATACATTCTCAAACAATCACGATTTACCAACCTTTACCCTATTTTCGTGAGAATCTCAAAATTGGTTTCTGTAGATCATAATACTTTCTCTTTCACTTCATAGAATGGAAAAGCAAGAAACTTTGTTAAAAGTTGTGTTCAATATTGCACACGCGGGAATTTTAATCGCTGCATCTGTTGTGATAATTTGACACTAAAATTGGATGGCCGTCACATTTCTGATAATTTCTGTTTAATCAGCGATCCGTGCTTTATTAATGTTAAGTGCTGTGTTGAAATCCGTGTCACATGTCATATTAAAGGCAACAGTTGACCTCTTCAGTGTCTTGTGTAATGTTCTAATATTACACAAAAACAGCTAAAAGTCACCATAAATTTATAACACTGACCCTGTTCTATAGGCAATCAGTGTGTTTGAAACTACGACAATGTGAAAGAAACTGTCAGAATGTTGACGCATTTCAGAGAAACATTTGTGAGGGCAAAGGAGAGACATAAATTACATTCGAATCCTTATAAAAATGCTTTGTGGTTATGAAACTCACTACTAACATGTAGCTACGATAATCAAAGAAGTACTATCAAATAGAAGTGCTAGAACGATGAAAGTACACTCAGGTTCGAAACGCGGTGTTAATTCAAATTGTAGCTACTCGTGGTGGTAATGGGAGGTAAGAGGGTTATTCCGTGGATTTTCCAGAGATTTCCCCCATTTAAACTTCACAAACCGCAACATTCCTGATTTCATCCAACTCCCCTGAATTTATACCTTCTTATTGTCTACCGCTATGGAGTAACGGTTAGCACGTCTGACCGTCAAACGAGCGGGCCCGACGTCAAATCATGGTTGGAACAAATTGCCTGGTTGAGGTTTTTATTAATCCTGGACGCGCAATTTCTCATTTCCGGACACGGATTCCTTAACCCTTAAATTCACAATGTATCGTATAGGATACAACAGGTTAATAGAATATCTATATAATTTGAACTGGTAACGGAAATTACGGGAAAACGGCTGAACGGATTTTAATAAATGACCAATCATTTTGAAGCTTGGAACCCAAAGTTTTTCAGAAAAATAGTAGATTTCAGTGAAATGTCAATTTTCCTACATTATTTTTCTATTTTCCAAAATCCATCTTTCATCATTTTTGAGACCTATTGTGATTTCAGAATAAAACAAAACACACACTACACCAAACACTAGCTATTACACGAAGGCCATGACCTGCATGATTGCTGACATATTTAGAGTTCAAATTCAATTGGTTATTAAAAACTTCAAGTGTCACTAAAAGTAATTTACAGGTCTGATTCTGCGGTGTGTAATTTTCTGAGTACAGCTGTGTACTGGATATTAAAATCTACAAAACTTGAGGTGGTTTGATTACATTATTACCATTAGCAATGAAATTTCATTATAGTTAATGCCATGATGTGACTATTTTTCATTAATTATACATATTAATGATATGAAAGTAAACGTTTTGGGGTTATGTAAGAAGATATAGAGAATATGTTAAATTAATCTTAATTTATATAATTTACTGAGTGGCGGCTATTATATATATATATATATATATATATATATATATATATATATACATACACACACAACTACAAAACTTACGTAAGATAATAATATTGTTAGTAAAAATTAAAAATTTTTATATTTAGTAATCAAGTGGGGTTGCGTATTTTTCATATACTTAATGGCGGTGTGGTGTAGATATTTATATGCGTCATTCTCTTCGGTATTGGCTCGAGAGAGCGCAAAAATTACAGTTCCTAAGGAAAGATCAAAAGGTATTACTTACTGATAAAATAAGAGGCCTACAAAATTTTAGAGTCTCCAGATCATTTCAGCAAGATCTCTTAGCAGGATAAAATGATTTTACCCTATACATTTCAAGCTCTAAATGCAGCAGCTATACCAAAATGCTATGTCTATTGTTCGAAAGCATAGCAAACCTGACTTTTACAATCCGCAATGACCTGAAATAGCTATTTCTTTACTCCCACATGAAAAACCCACTGATCGCCCTAACATTGTTACCTGCGTTTTCGCGTTGAAACTCAAGATACATAGGATACATAGGTTCAAGAAAAAGTATATGGCATAAAAACCATTCAGAGGGAGTATGTTTCATTATTATGGAAGCAAATAACTTTCAAAATGTTGGCATTCCTCATTGAAAATAAATCTGAAACATTTGTATTTGAATGTCTAACGAACTTAGTTTGCAGCAGCATTTGCTGCACAAGCCACTAGTATGCTATAATTTAATAGAGCAATAGAAAAAATTGGTAGGAAAATTAAATTTAACCAAAATTTCACAATACTATAATATTGTACAACATATAAAATATGAACATTGCAATACTTGTTTTCTTTACAGTCCGACACGGTTTAATAAACTAGTGTGAGAAATGAAATTTTGCCAATTTAAGAGTTAATGAAAAATGTTTACCTTATCCACTCTCTTTAACTCCTTAAATTTATGAAACGACCTTTACACCCTATGCAGGGTGTAACTAAAATTTATGTTTAAACTTTAGGGGCATATTTCTATCATAATTATAGGGGATGAAAAAAATGTTCTTTGAACATAGTCTGGAAACGCTTTATTTCCTTTTTGCAGCCCTTTTTCTAAAACTCTGATTGCATTGTGTGATGCGGCACATTATGAAATAAAATGCTAGAAAAGGCTCCTGTTAGCATGGATACATACATTCAACCCGCCGTCGCATTGAATCCCGGATGCGTTAATGTATCCTTGTCTTATCTTCCAAAATACGGGCTCTTAGGCTTTCATCTTGCACCGAGGTTCCATACATAAGCTCTTATAAATGACCCCACGAATAAAAGCCTAGTGAGTTTAGGTCCGGAGAGCGCTGAGGCCAAGAAATTGGCCCATCTCTACCTATCCATCTGTCACGGAAATTTTGATTTATAAATCGACGAACATTGACACTGAAATGAGCAGAAGCCCCATCGTGCGTGAAGTACGTGTTTCGTCGTATTGCTAACGGCACATGGTGTAACAAAACAAGCAAGGTGTAGTGTAAGAACACTTTGTAGATTCCTCTATTGAGCCTGGGTGGAAGAAAATGAGGTCCCACCAAAAAGTCACCAACAATGCCTGGCCCAAGCATTGACATTTTCACGTGGTATGCTATTTTTTTTTTCATAATGTACCGCATGAAACAATGGAAGCAGAATAGTAGAAAAATGGCTGTAAAAAGGAAATACAGCATTTTCAGACAAATGTTCCTATATGAGAGGAATATGCCCCTAAAATGTTTACATACATTTTAGTTACATCCGGTATATCAACAGATTATATCACTTTCCGTTTTATGTTGAAAATAAAATGTAGAATTAGGCAGTGTTGGAAAGAGCGGGTGAAGGAAGAATGATGCTGAAACTGATCAGGAAAGGAAAAATGAATTGATTGGATCACTGGCTGAGAAGAAACTGCCTACTGAGCATGCACTGGAAGAAATGTTGAACAGGAGGAAAGTTCGGGACAGAAGACGATGTCAAATGATAACGGCATTAAGATATATGGATCATATGAGGACACTAAGGGAATGGTAGAAATAAAAACAAATATTGGAGAATGCTGGGTTTGCAATGAAAGACTTGCCCTTGGGCAGAAAACTATGAATGAATGAACTCAGCCGTTTTGTCTACCAAATGGTGGAAATCGAATCTCTGTGCCTTGGTGAGAAACTGTGAGCTGACTAAGCTATGGCTGGGTCCAATATACAAGGACATCATTTTATTTTTACTTCAATTTTTATTGTACCTGAGTTTTTGAATGTACTTCATTCCCACCTCTCTAGTAGTAAACTTGCAACCATCCTCCACACAGAACCAAGACCACGTATGCAGTCAATGTCGCTTTACGGTCATAGTGAACAGTCCTGAGTTGGTGAGAATAGTACGTTCCAGAAATATGTTCGCGTTTTCCAGTAACGAGAGAGCTTTCAATATTTAATCATATTTTCGCATAGGTACTGTCGTCCGTTTGTCTACGTCGCATCCCGATTTCCCCCACCCGCTTCTGCTCACTCCTCTGTAAAGGGTAGTGGCTAGACTGTCTTAACTATTTTCTGAAAACATTAATTTCTGAAATTAAGTTAGGAATTGGACGTCTACGTAATATTATACAACTGCTTAAAATAGCTTAAATAATAGAGCCTCATTAAGTAATTAGCTGTCACGTGATATCCCCCCTTTTTACGACCCTGCGACATAACCACTTGGACGGACAATTGATAGCATGTCTGAGTAATTTTATCTTTTCGGACCGGGCAGAAGTGAAGATTGAATTTACAGTACGTAAGGTACTCTTTTATAGAGTAGGTACAGAATTATTTCAACATGAGTTATTAATACGAAGGATGAAACTGGTAATTGGAATTAGGTGCAGTAGTAAATAATGCGATAATATGCACAAAAGAACTGAAGCCTGTATCGAAATGAACGGCCACCATTTTCAAAAATGTGTTTAAATATCCATATTATTATTAAATTTCAATTTAACTTCATTCTCTATATTGTACGCTAATGTGCTCTAGACAGTATAATATACACTGCATAATGAATACGTTGGAATGGAAAGCTCAGTTCGTGAGTAAAAACACTTATTGTTAATACAGTACCCTACTGTATTTTGATTAAGCAAAAACCTAATGGAAATTATCAAACTCAAAATCGCGATATTTCCTAGTTTACGTAAATGGATGAACTACTTTTCTTCCCTCCTATAACCAGTAACGTGATTTGTTTGTATTTTACGCCAGTATCATCGAACTCCAGTCGCGGAAGGGGGTAGCAAACGGTGTTTCCGGTTCTCAACCGTTAATCCAAAGGTATAGCCAGGTTAATATTAGAAATGTTAGTAAAAATAAAATGATGTCCCTGTATTTATATTCATAATGTGCTAAGAAAGAAATGCTACAATGAAAATTCCAGAGAATGTGTAATAATTACTCGAAGAAATCTTGCCTTATAAACTTTTCTAGAAATCGAATTTGCAGTCTATTTAGTTAGAATGTGTCAGCTTAATGAGCTAAGCTGATCCCGCCCTGTGTGGTTCGAATCCCGAACAACTAAAATACAAAGTCCGTTTGTTAACCATAGCCAGATCGTTGGTTACAGGCTAGGCGTGTGTGAACTCATTTTCGTGACACGGGGAGATTTTCAGTATCAAAATTCCAGAGTCTGTGAGGTGTGGTATAGCTCCCCCACGCTCAACCCCGGACGTGGAATGGGGTGTAGGAAGGGGAGGGGAATTAATTTGTGAACGTCAACTGCCATCTCGCATTCTTCTGGTGTTGTCATCTCCGCGCCGAGATATTTGTCATATTCAGAAGCTATAACTCATTAGAACGGGCGGGCAGTCATTAGGCGAGGCGAGCCGTGCCGTCACGTGACCCACATAATGAGACACACACATGCATAAGAAAAAACCCGCGACAGCTGGGACGAGGGCGGAGATTCGATTCCTTCATAGGGGGTGCAGATTTAAAACTTGGGTTAATACCTACCTTAATGACATCAAATTGATTAAAAATTGGCTTCATTCCAATCTACTTGTCTTAAATCCTATTAAAACTACGGTTGTATCATTTTCGTTAACATCTGTTGGTATGAAATTTCCTGATTCGCTCTTGTATTTAAAAATTCATAAAAATATAATAGTAATATGCGTTACAAGAGCGGTATGTTGACGTTTTCATATTCGAGGAAAAGCTTGAAAAAGCGAAACGTAGCTTTTTTAATTTCCGAGAACATGAAAACAAACATACCGCTCGTGTATCGTACATTATTTTGTGCGAAGATCGTTTTTTCCATACCTGAAAGAGGAATCTCTAATTAGTTGCAATGAAATCTTCATCTTGGTTTCTGTTCAATGACGGCAACTTTTAAAAACTAAAATATCTATCTTCAACATTGTTGCTATAAAATGTTTTCTGTGTTTACTATATTCCAGCAGGCCGTGATATACGTCTGTCTTTTTTTCCCCCAGTCTATAAATGCGAACTTAAAACAAACGGTAAGGTTATGTAATGATTTATTTTTCATTTTAATATTTTAGCAATATTATTTATATAACATATTGCAGTAATAACATCGGCATCTGGAATCTTGTTGATTTTTTCACGGCTTCCTTAATGTTACTTGTATCAGGAACGCAATAAGTTTAGTGGAGTAGTAGACTTTACTTAATTTTTGCAAATATTTAAAAACAATAATTAACATTGCAATTTAGGTGAAATTGCAGTGGTAAGTTTCCTATTTATAATTATTACTATGTTAAACGTCTCTAAAAATAATATGCTAAAAGCCTAAAGCAGTAAAATGAATGTCGCGCTTAAGTGGTAAGAAGAGGGAAATTGTTGTATGTGTTACGTTGGGAATACTGAATGTGGTATTTCACACTTACCGCGTATTGGTTTTGTGCGGAAAGAAGCAAATACGCACGATGTCGCACAAAATTACTTAGTCATACGTTAAAAATTGTTAAAATTTTAAAAAAAGGTATAAACCTTCGGCAGACGGCCCGTTTCGACGTTATGTCACGTCTTCATCAGTGTCTTCTGAACTACTGGTGATCTTGAATTCTGCGATTTGCATTTGTCGATTGTAGGGGTGGGGGTGTGTTGCTCTTATGGTGGGGGCTGGTTGTTTGTGTGTTATGACGTATCATGACGTCGAATAATGTGTGGGTATTGAACTGTAATTGTGTATTAAGTAAATGTTGTGGGTATGTTATTGTATGTTTATATATTTCGTATTGTTCTAAGATGTTTAACTGTGAACGTTTTGGTGTACAATGACACACAGATTAATTTTAATATACCAATGAACAATGACAACTACACTGAAGAATTAAACACAATAAAATATATAGCACAAGACAATGGATATAACCCTGATATGATAGACACACTAATAAAAAAGGCAAAACAAAAACAGAACAAACCAACACAAACACCGCGTGAGAATAAATACATAACATTAACATACCACAATACCAATACTTACAAAATTGCAACTTCATTCAGAAAACTAAAATACAAGATAGCATACAAAACAAATAACACAACACAGTAATATCTAAATAATCACATTAAACATTCAAATAAATATAATTCAACTGGAGTTTACAAACTAAAATGCAATAGTTGTCCACATTTTTACATAGGACAGACAGGAAGATCCTTTCATACAAGGTATAATGAACATATTAAAGCTATAACCAAACCTTACATCACATCAAATTATGCAGACCACATTATCAACAATAATCATGACTACAATAATATAGAAACACATATGGAAATTTTACACATCACGCCAAAAAGTGTGAAGACGTAACATCGCGTCGAAACGGGCCGTCTGTCCAAGGTATTAAAATTTTAACACTTTTTAACGTATGACTAAGTAATTTTATGTTTTTAACAAACAAAGTGTTAACGTGAACTTTAATCAATGAAAAATTCATACATTCAATTGTTCTTCTAATAATTGTAACTGTCCTATTCTAAATTAATCTCCTCAAGTTAAATATCTTGGAATAATAATTCGACCAACACGTGACGGATCATACCACTTACACCATTTTATTAGATTTTTTATTTCTTTTTTTAAAATGCATTTTCATTTGGCTTCAGAACTAGTTTCTTCATAATAACCACAAATCCATGACCTCTCCCTTATTTCCGTCTGTGTAGTAGCCGTTAATCACTGTTTATGAAATAGAAGAAAAGAAGAAATAAGCAACACAAAAAAATATCCATTTCTTCGTAAAGTAATGATGGGTTATTCTGTAAATTAACATTTTGAAATAAATAAATAAATAAATAAATAAATAAATAAATAAATAAATAAATAAATAAATAAATAAATAAATAAATAAATAAATAAGTAAAATAAATAAATTAATTAAATTAATTAAATAAATGAAATAAATTAAATAAATAAATAATAAATAAATAAATAGTTGAATAAATAGTTAAAAAATAGTTAAATAAATAGTTAAATAAATTCTTAAATAAATAAAGAAATAAATAATTAAATAATTAAATAAATAAATAATTAAATAAATTGTTAGATAAATAAATAAATAGTTAAATAAATAATTAAATAAATAAATAATAATAAATAAATAGTTAAATAAATAATTAAATAAATAGTTAAAATAGTTAAATAAATAAATAATTAAATAAATAAATAAATAATTAAACAATTAAATGAATAATTAATTAAATAAACAATTATATAAATAATTAAATAGATAGTTAAATAAATAATTAAATAAATAAATAGTTAAATAAATTCTTAAATAAATAAAGAAATAAATAATTAAATAATTAAATAAATAAATAATTAGATAAATAATTAAATAAATTGTTAGATAAATAAATAAATAGTTAAATAAATAATTAAATAAATAAATAATAATAAATAAATAGTTAAATAAATAATTAAATAAATAAATAATAATAAATAAATAGTTAAATAAATAATTAAATAAATAGTTAAAATAGTTAAATAAATAAATAGTTAAATAAATAAATGAATAATCAATTAAATAAACAATTATATAAATAATTAAATAGATAGTTAAATAAATAATTAAATAAATAAATAGTTAAATAAATAGTAAAATAAATAGTTAAATAAATTCTTAAATAAATAAAGAAATAAATAATTAAATAATTAAATAAATAAATAATTAGATAAATAATTAAATAAATTGTTAGATAAATAAATAAATAGTTAAATTAATAATTAAATAAATAAATAATAATAAATAAATAGTTAAATAAATAATTAAATAAATAAATAATAATAAATAAATAGTTAAATAAATAATTAAATAAATAGTTAAAATAGTTAAATAAATAAATAGTTAAATAAATAAATAATTAAATAATTAAATGAACAATTAATTAAATAAACAATTATATAAATGATTAAATAGATAGTTAAATAAATAATTAAATAAATAAATAGTTAAATAAATAATTAAATAATTGAATAAATAAATAATTAAATAAATAAAAAGTTAAATAAATATTTAAATAAATAAATAAATAAATATTTATCATAAAACTGTTGAAAGAAATCGTTACAGTGATTAAAAATATAGGGTATTTCAAAAGTCAGTTCAAATATTAAACCGCTATAAATTATAATATTTGAGATAGGGAAAAAACAAAAACATCACAGTGTTGGGCGAACAACGAGGTTTACAAAAATTGGGAAGATGTCCGCCGTTCTCTTGTTCAACGTACAGCATTCTGTCTGCGACACCATGCACAGCATTTTGTAGATAATGTCTTGGAATATTGGCAATTTCTTGCGAGATGGCATCTTTGAGTTGCAGTAGGATTGTTGGATGTGTCAGGAAAACGTGTTCTTTAAGGTAACTCAACAAAAGTCGGCCGGATAGAAATCAGGAGATCGCTGAGGCCAGATTGTTGGAAAGTTTTTTTTTATAAATTATAAGTTTTATAATTATAATTATAATTATGAGTTATAAGTTTTATAAATTCTAACTTTCAGCTTTTTTGGGAACAGACTGGATGACCACAGCTTCTCAACTGAATAATAACAGGAATTTCCTATATTTATTCTGCGTTTGACTTTCTCCTGAATGTCATTTATATTTGTTACTGTTGCTCTAAGATATTTGAATTTTTCCAACTCTTCGAAGGATGAATTTCCAATTTATATATTTCCATTTCGTGCAATATTCTGGTCACGAGACATAATCATAGACTTTGTCTTTTCGGAATTTACTTCCAAACCTATCTCTTTACTTCCTTCAAGTAAAATTCCCATTTTTCCATAATCGTTTGTGGATTTTCTCCTAACATATTCACATCATCCACATAAACAAGCAACTGATGTAACCCGTTCAATTTCAAACCCTCTCTCTTATCCCGGACTTTCCTAATGGCATATTCTAGAGCAAAGTTAAAAAGTAAAGGTGATAATATTTACATTTATTAAGTTAAATTGGTTTTAATTATCTATTTATTATTAACAAAACTTATGTGAATTACAGTTTATAATTTACTTTCGCAGCTGTGCAAAACAATACGTTCCATAATTTTAACCATTAAATATTGTCGTTAGAAACCGTGATTGATATTTATTGCTTTAGTTCAAATGTCATTGCCTTTCATAACAACGCAGGCTCCAAATCCAGTTACATAAGTTCAGTTTTTAAGTAGGATAGCACAGTTATCGGGGAATAGTCCTCCTATTCGCCAGGTAGCATGCTTTTGTTTTGCATCCATGGTTACACATGGCTATTGTGATATCTCGCCGTCATTGTTCGCTCTGACATTGTAATCTCATGTATTCCAATGTAATTATAAAAGCTCTTTGTGTTCTGATTAAACATGATTAAAAAGCAAACTAACATTTGAGTAATGCAACTAAAACAATGTTCAAATTGGCGGAATTCTATCACGGAGGACATTTTAGGAATTGGTTTTATTTCTAACTCAGTCATGCAATGGCTTCCATTAGAAGAAATCGGACATAATTTTCGGAAATACTCTCTACTGAACAGAATTGGGTGATAATTGATATATGGAAGGCTGTCTCACTACCAATGTCATTCCACTATTACTCCACAAGAGCGTAATCATCAACTGATAGAATCAATACAGGGTGTTTCTAGAGCCATTTAAGATAGGGAATGTATGTCCGCCGAAGTCTCCTTTCAGAGCTACGTCATTGTTAAAATGATAAACCCTACAGGTTGACCGTGTCTAGATTCTGTATCATATACGGCCTTACTTTTTTCAGGAGAACGGGAATTCTGTGGCAGTGAATAGTGAAGGATACATCGAAATTCTCACGAGATTTCTTCAGCCACAATTGCGTAGGCGTCTTCGTGGGATTAACAGGCAGTTGGTATGTCTTCAGCAATATGGTGCCACGGCTCATACTGCAGAAAATTTTGAGGAAGGTGGAATATGATGTCAGAGACTGGATTAATCTTGCTCAGGATAGGGACCAATGGCGGGCTTATGTGATCGCGGCAATGAATCTCCGGGTTCTTAAAAAGCCATAAGTAAGACCTACTCGTTAGCAGCTATGTAAGAGGTCTGGGAAATCTGAGAGCTGAATGGGAAGCCAGTATTCAACACTGTAACATCTGTAGGCGACTGGAACACGTGAATGATGCACATCTACATCACATGAGAAATCTAGAAGAGGAGAAGAAAACGTCTCTCACGCGCCTGAAGATTGCTCCACACAGCGTCACTCCTCAAACTAAAGGAAAACATCTCAGAGAAGTTCTCAGAAAACAATTATTCCAGTCATGGTGCCAGCTCCCACATAAAGGCAAAGGTGTTTGTACATTTGAAGAATGCCCCAAAGCCAAATCCTCGATCTCCTCTAAGAAGTGTCTTTCGTCCTCGGAATACATCAATGCCATCAAGATGTCCTGCAACGTCATCGCAGTGAGATCTGTCCCTGGCAGAACCTTTAGTACTACCCGTTGTCGCCATCCCGGCTGCAGCGAGACTGAAACACTTGGTCACGTACTGGGGTTCTGTAAGAAGGGAGAGCTACTGCGTAACAACAGACACCATCGTGTCCGTACAGCAATTGCCAACCTGCTAAAAAAACAGAGGATGGGAAGTACATGAGGAGATTCATTGTGTGTCTGAAGATGATTCTCATAGGAGAGTCGATGTAATTGCCATCAATAGAAGAACCCAAAAAGCGATGGTCTTAGACCCTACAATTTGCTTTGAACGAGACACAAATCAAGCACTCCAGATAAATGATGACAAGCGAGCTAAATATGTACCTTGTCTTCCACACCTCAGTGAAAAATATGGCATTTCGCTTTACAACTGGGATGTTGCAGGCTTACTATTTGGAGCGAGGGGTTGTTTACCAAAATTTACATGTAATATCCTTAAATCCTTTCAAATTCCCTTTTATGAGGTTCAGAAGTTTGTAATGGAAATTCTGAAGGCCTCTCTTCAAATTCTAGACTCTCATCTATATGTTAACACGCAAAGTTTTGTTTTAATGTACAAATCGAGTCATTATTTTGCTAGTTTCATTTGCCTTTATCTTTTATGTTTGTTAATTCCGGATCCCAGTGGACGGATGATTTGAAAGAAATCTTAGTAGCTTCTGTGAATTTAAATTTAAAATGTACTGGTAATTTAAATAATATTCTGTAAATTACATAGTGGAAATGTAAGAACTGTAACGCACGGTGATCAAAATTGTACTATTCCCTACCTTCTGATGGCACAATATCTGTACCAGACATCCCCGTTACAACGACTCTCGTTCATAAGAACACATTTTTTTACGTATCTTAAATAACATTATAACGAAGTTGTAGTGTAAACAGCAAAGAAGTGGTAAGGACAAATAAACAAGGGAGAAAACACTGTACGGGTTTGAAAATGACATTTTCGTGCTTCGTTTGTTTCGAGCGTAATTTCGCTCGGTTATTGCGACTATTGACAGAAATTTCGCGCGTCTCGGAGCTGAGTGCTCTTCTATCTGTGTGAGAAGTCACCCCTTCTCAACGGAGTATTAAACTTGGCAGCACATAAAACAAGGCAGGCTTATATTACAGCTATACCCCGTGTTATAACCTACTAGTAGTAGTACAACTCCTGAATATGAGGTTTCCACTCCGCTTCAACACGAGAAATTAAAGGCAAACCCCCTTAACTCATAGCACATACAGGGGTAGGGTGGGAAAACGACGCCTCTTTATTTTCACCTTACACCAGACTTTATTATATACCTCGTCTCAGACATATCAACCCTTGCAGAGCCTTCTCGTCTACACTTTCCATTTCATATCTTTTCAACAATCCATAATTCCTTGCTCGCTGCTTAGCACTTGAAGGAACAGAGCTTGGCTTAATTTGCTAATGTCCGACATAAAAGGAGACGTTTTGTGCCTTGTACGATATGAAAATCATCCGACGGAGGAGGGTAACACCGTTTTAACTGTGTGCAGAAATCTGCCAGACGTAAGACGAGAGATTTAGCACTGAGAGTTTCCATAGCAACTTTGTCTATCTGCTTTAGAAAGTATACGGTCGCAAAAAGATTTATTTTCACAACACAACAAAACCATTCCTTGTAATGTACTATCGAAAATAGTTTCAGTATTTTAGCGTACATATTTGAATATAAAATATCGTCAAATCATAATCATTATCACTATCATCAAATTCTGTTAATGATGTTTCACATACATACTATGAGTTTAAAATTAGAGTGTGTTAATTGGATTTTTCAGAGTAACATGAAGCTTTAAAATTCAATTGTATCAAAACTTTAAATTTTGAGTTATTTCCCTTTTAAACTGACCGTCGATATGCTAAGGATGGGAACATGTAGAATACCATTACAAATATAGGCTACATCCACAAACCAGTAAGAAAATAAAGTGATGGTAGACCAACGGTGACCAAAGCAGGTATCGTGTAATCACAGATATTCAAACGGGTACGAGGAGTTTCCTGTACATTGCTGTGTGTTTCATTCACATACTGACGGCAAGCAGTGGCGGTATCATGTCGCTCTACAAACTCTGTCTCTACAAGCAGTAAGAGGTGGTTTCGCAAAGAATGAGAACTTTTTGTTGTTCTGTCAGACAAAATGTAATATGTTTACTTTGCTCAACGGTTCAATTAGAAGTATATAGAAACATTAATGGCCACGCTGAATAACGTATTATTATTATTATTACTATTATTATTATTATTATTATTATTATTATTATTATTATTATTATTATTATTATTATTATTATTATATGGATGACGATACATTACGTCAGGGATGAGACGAGATTAGCTCCCAATCACGGTAGAAGAGCTCGACCTTGATCACGAGCGCATAGCGCATCCACTGTAACGTAGACAACAGGGATGTACATGCACATGCGGCGAATAAAGGCAGCAATTATTACAATAACTTGCGTTACTAAATTTCTGGCTATGTAATAGGGCTAATTACTCAGTTATTTAATACACATGTACATATATAAACAAATCTCAAAGGGAAGGGTGTTTTAGGAACAAAAAGAGAAATAAGAAAAGTTAATTGTATGTAAACCATTTTCTTGTTAAAAGCAATTATTTATTATGTAAATACTTCACTTCATTGGTTAGGAGAAACTAATAGGGTCTACCTGCTCGACGTGTGTGATCTCTAAGTACTTTTGAGTATTTGTTGAAAAAATAATAACGACAATATTGATTGAAACAGAGTATATTGATTGTATGATTGTGAAAATGTAGTCCTTACTCTCCAGTCGTGATTATGTAATGAGTTTTCTTAGAGTGATTTGTGAGATGCACGTAACACAAAAAAAAAAAAAAAACAAATTGATTAAATTAAGATATTGAGAGCCATCGTAATTTTTGGGGTCAATCATTTAAGGGGATATGTATGATTTTTAAAACTTCCACAATTTTCAGCCATAAATTTGTGAAATTTAAACTATATAAACAGATCTATAATAATTTCTGTACAAAATTTGGTGCAATTAGGTCTAATAGTTTTGAAATTATATTTTTAAGTATATTTTATATTGACGTTACTAAAAAAATCTCCTTGCATTAAAGTTTTCAAAATGTTTAATTCATATTTGCTCAAAATCTTGAAAATAATTATTGAAATAAAAGTGAATTGGCTTTTTGAGCTTAGTAATAGTATAAGTTAAAGTGCAATCGAAGATAAAATATTATTTATAAATTAAAGAAACACATAGTCTAATAAAAGTAAATATCCAGAGACAAGCAACGAATAAAACATCAACAATACATTTAAAATAAAGAAATAAAAGGAATCTTAGATACAATCTACTGATCCAAATGAAGACATTATTTCAAAAACAGCCCTTGTCAAAAATGTCGATTTTTCAGGAAAACAAAAAAACAACCCCCAGTCCATGTAATTTATAACATCTAAATAAAAAAAGGTAGACTCTTTCTTCAGGATATAAGAATCAGATATATGATAAACACATTTACGTTTTTACATATTAGAGACCTATAATTAATTACTGAATGTGGGAGCGTGTGACATGGGCTATTTTTGTATTAAAATAATACAAATGGAGATTGTAATATTATTACTTCAGCAGTCAATATTGTACTGTAATATCAGTAAATTAGCAGGAAATCACAACACATATTAATTACTTTCTTCTCCACTGCTCTTATCAGACCATTCAATGTCTACAACATGTGTATTGGTAGTTTCCGTTTCTGAAACAGGTTGGAGACTTTAAAAGAACCTGCGGTTTTCTGGAGACAATAGTCGATACAGTTTTTTCAGGTCCTCCATTTTTTATTGCTTAATCTTCAAGGGTTCATTGTAAAGAGGTGCAAACGTAGACTAGTTCTTGAGGTATTGGTACCCTTTTACGGATATGCACAGATCTCCATGGCCCCGAATAACTGTCCCTTACTCCTACATGTGGGGAGTCTCTGTCAATCCTATACATTCTCAGCTGCATTATCTTCAGTTGACATCTAGAAGACTGAGCAAAATAGGGCTCTACTGTAGCCTTGATTATGTTGAGAAAATCTGGTGTATGAACCCTCTTCACTTCAAAAGGTTTTGGATGAACTCTGCAGCTAGCTATTATATCATCCCACTGATTTGGAGTTTGCACAAAGGCAGTTCGTTTTTTCTTTGCAATCAAGGAAAAGTCCTGATCGTTTGACAAAAATGAGTGGCCACTTATGGTGAACAAGTGCGTAACTCGTTTGAACATTTGAAAACAATGTACTAGCATGTACAAGAAGTACACTATACAAAAATTTTTATTTAGGCCTGGACAGCCGTCTAATATTATAATTAACTCATTTTTTAGATAATTTCTTTCTTTTAGGTGACCAAGGAGCAAAGAAATTACTTCTTTTTGTCCCTTCTTACAACTGTTTCATGATAGGTAAACAGTGTTACGTCATCATTTGACAAATGATACTCAAAAACATTAATGCCAAAGCTGACGAGAGTAGTTTACATTGGATCTTAGATATAGGACAGGCAAATTCTGCATGTAATCGAAACTCAATACTGCAGCTATGACTTTACGAGCTCTTAGTCTGTATGATCGTTTCATGTCATAGAAAGCCTCTGCTTTGAAAGATGTATTTGTTTCTGGTCCATGAGTTTGACATTTTTCATCATTGCTTTCATAAGTTTCTATCTGTTGGGTCAAGGTATCACATAAGATTCAGGTATTAGATCTAGGTACTCCTAAATAAATATTAAATTTTTCTGTAAAAATATACCAGTAGGTATGGTAGGATACTTGAATGTGATGTGACTCCATAAACATACTGCGCATTTCTTTAACTGTAAGTGTATAGCAGGTACAATTTATGAGGATTTCTCCGTATACAGTAATGGGACTGCCGGGGTTTGAATGAAATAATATGATGCAAAATCAGCGTTTCAATTTTCCTTGGAACCGCCTTGGGGCGATTAGCGTGTTTATCTCTGGAGTCAGAAGATTTCTGATAGTTCAGCAATGATGTCTGTACAGTACGAAGACGCCCTCTTGTTATCCCATGCAAACTCATAAATGCATTGCGACAAACAGGCATATCTTTCGATATACCATCTGAACATATTCTCACCTTAAAATACAAGCTGCCACATATTTCCCTAAGTGATTAGTATGTTATTTTTCCTCTACTTTAATTTTCTTAATAAAATCTTCCTTTGTGCTCTTCCGTTTTTTTTCTGAAAATTTAATATATTTCCATCGTTGCTATCCATGATGTACAAGAAACTAAAATGGAATGCTCAATTACTGTTCATTGTTTCAATGTGAAACATTTAAATATTTTATATATTTTGATGTACCGAAGTACATATGATATTTCCATGCAGATGATGAAAGAGTGATGGAACGGAGAAAAATTCTCTCCGGCGCCGGGATTTGAACCCGGGTTTTCAGCTCTACGTGCTGATGCTTTATCCACTAAGCCACGCCGGATACAACCCCGACGCCGGTTAGAATCGTCTCAGATTAAGCTCCATCTCTTGGGTTCCCTCTAGTGGCCGCCCTCTACACTACGTCATAGATGTCTATGAACGCAGGACCAAAGTCCATACATGTGTTGAGGTGCACTCGAGTGAGTGACTGGTTGGTCGGGATCCGACGGTATGGGCGCCGTCTTAAATCACAAAGTGATTTATTACGCATATCATATATATTTTGATGTACCGAAGTACATATGATATTTCCATGCATATATTCTGCGTCATCATATGATGAAAGAGTGATGGAACGGAGAAAAATTCCCTCCGGCGCCGGGATTTGAACCCGGGTTTTCAGCTCTACGTGCTGATGCTTTATCCACTAAGCCACGCCGGATACAGTCACTCATTCGAGTGCACCCCAACACATGTATGGACTGTAGTCCTGCGTTCATAGACATCTATGACGTAGTGTAGAGGGCGGCCACTAGAGGGAACCCAAGAGATGGAGCTTAATCTGAGACGATTCTAACCGGCGTCGGGGTTGTATCCGGCGTGGCTTAGTGGATAAAGCATCAGCACGTAGAGCTGAAAACCCGGGTTCAAATCCCGGCGCCGGAGAGAATTTTTCTCCGTTCCATCACTCTTTCATCATTTAAATATTTATTCAATTTAACACAATATCGCCTGTAATTATTATATAATGCATAATGTACCTAATTAATTCAGTACTGAAAACATTTAACAAAAGAACAACCCATGTCAGCCGACAAGGGCAATTTTTGTTCGAAAGCAGAATGACATGGGCTATTTTTGTAGAATCTGTGTTGTTTCTTATGGCTACTGTGCCTGACACAAGTCGTTTTCGGCTTTTAAACACATTTCAGATTGTGGCAAAAATGCGCCTTCACGTGATGGTGCTCTTAACTCATTTTCGTTAAAAATTGACAAGGGCTGTTTTTCTAATAATGTCTTCAAATGTAAATTAATTTATCTTCGATGTCAATTCCGAAATCAATTTCTCTCTCTCTTCTCCTGAATAATGCCTAGGCCTATATTTTTTTACGTTGCGTCTCATAATGTCGTTTTATGTTGCTTTTTTTGCAAATGATATTTTTTTACACAAACACTGGACTTCATCACCATGTTCGAAGCATAAATATTGTATCTTCCACTCTTCCTTGAAACTTTATTGTATGAGCGCTTCCGTTCCGTCATGATGCGCTGTGTTCTGAAATCTGTACATCCTTTAGCAATGTTTGCAGGTAAAAGAGCTCCGCGCGCGCGCAGCGGGCATAAAATAGCTCTCGCTCGAAAGTACTACTGACCATCGCAAGACTGCATTACTTCATTTTCTTCATACTTCGTACAATAAAAAAGTAAAATTGAAGACCAAACAAAATTTCGTTTCCTAGCAACCTTAGAGAAGACAGTCAATTTTCCACTGCCTACTAAAGTAATGATATTTACTATCACCTGTCAACGTCTGTGTTAAACCAGTCTTATCTCTGTTTGTAACTGTACGTATAGGAAAATAACATTAAACGTATTTGCCACTTGTTCTTATGCATATGCCTTTGTATCAGCATGTTTACCGAGTTCTTTAATAGCATAAACAAGTTTTTATTTTAAATATTCTACATATAGCCTACATAACGTTTCCATATTTGCAGTACTTTATCATAAAGTGACGTCACAGTTTTACCTACGTCAGCGATACCAGAATGCAACTCTGCCACATCAGCATTTTTCGGCAGTAAAATTGAAAAGAGAAGAACATGCACTAAAAGTTCTTAGCTGCGCATATAATATATTTAGACAGTCTGTCCTGCTTCACGCATTAGAAAATGACAGATGGCCTCATTTTTAATGACGCCATTTATGTCACATTTATTATTTCAAATATCCCTGTACAGAGATACGGACTGCATTATAGAGTGCTCGCCCGACCCCCGTGAAGCTGTGTTGTTCACATTATTCGAAGGTTAATATCGGACCACAGCTCATGTGGATATCTTTATTGTGAAGCTAAATTGAATTTGTAGCCTTTGGAGCGACATGAACTTCGATCTTCATCAATTAATTAGCTATCGCCTAACTTGCCGTATCTTTATTCCGCCATCAATTAACCCTTCGAGAGAGTGTATCGGTGTAGTAAATTTTGTGGAGATATTTCAGGCAGATATAATTAGGTCTTTTCTTTAGCCACCTACTTCGAGTGATTATTCTTGACCGGCGAGTGTGACATCTGATGAAGATAGAGTTACTGCTAACTCTTATATGGCTCCATTTAATGATTTTTATCGGTTTAAATAGATGCCATAAATTTTATATCAATTCATATAAAATAGTAAGTTATTTGTAGGTAGCTATATTATAGTCATTACTAGGGTCGGATTAGGTTAGGTCTCATTGAATTTGGTATTCCCAAGAAACTAGTTCGATTAATTAAAATGTGTCTCAGTGAAACATACAGCAGAGTCCGTATAGGCCAGTTTCTACCTGATGCTTTTCCAATTCACTGTGGGCTAAAGCAGGGAGATGCACTATCACCTTTACTTTTTAACTTCGCTTTAGAATATGCCATTAGGAAAGTTCAGGATAACAGGCAGGGTTTGGAATTGAACGGATTACATCAGCTTCTTGTCTATGCAGATGACGTGAATATGTTAGGAGAAAATCCACAAACGATTAGGGAAAACACGGAAATTTTATTTGAAGCAAGTAAAGCGATAGGTTTGGAAGTAAATCCCGAAAAGACAAAGTATATGATTATGTCTCGTGACCAGAATATAGTACGAAATGGAAATATAAAAATTGGAGATTTATCCTTCGAAGGGGTGGAAAAATTCAGATATCTTGGAGCAACAGTAACAAATATAAATGACACTCGGAGGGAAATTAAACGCAGAATAAATATGGGAAATGCGTGTTATTATTCGGTTGAGAAGCTTTTATCATCTAGTCTCCTGTCAAAAAATCTGAAAGTTAGAATTTATAAAACAGTTATATTACCGATTCTTCTGTATGGTTGTGAAACTTGGACTCTCACTCTGAGAGAGGAACATAGGTTAAGGGTGTTTGAGAATAAGGTGCTTAGGAAAATATTTGGGGCTAAGCGGGATGAAGTTACAGGAGAATGGAGAAAGTTACACAACGCAGAACTGCACGCATTGTATTCTTCACCTGACATAATTAGGAACATTAAATCCAGACGTTTGAGATGGGCAGGGCATGTAGCACGTATGGGCGAATCCAGAAATGCATATAGAGACCGGAGGAAAAAAGACCTTTAGGGAGGCCGAGACGTAGATGGGAAGATAATATAAAAATGGATTTGAGGAGGTGGGATATGATGATAGAGACTGGATTAATCTTGCACAGGATAGGGACCGATGGCGGGCTTATGTGAGGGCGGCAATGAACCTTCGGGTTCCTTAAAAGCCATTTGTAAGTAAGTAAGTAAGTAAGTAAGTAAGTACTAGGGTCGGATTTTTAGGTGCTAAAAATCGAAAAAATATTTGTTTTCATGTGGTAAAAATCAGGAAAATATATGAGAAAAAAAGGAAAAATATTTGAATATGTTCCAATTATTTTGTGTGAATATAAACAATGTGCAGTACTCAGCAGTATAGGCGAAATAATGCTGTCTCGCCAACTGCTTAAGAATTACGATAAGCAATGAGACTCATCCTCAAGTTTTCCATCACAAATGACTGACGATTATCGCGTAACACTGCCCTGTATTGCAGACCATTCCACATAGGCACCCTCCGGGATGCCCCGTGGCTGCCCTGGGTTCGGAGAAACTGTGCCGAGTCCCAGAGAGAGACAGCAAGTGAGTGGGAAAGAGACGGAATACCGATCGCTGAGAGGGTTGCACGCGTGCAAGGGGTAAAGTGAGCCAGTGATGTACTTATATGGATGGCACATTATATGACACATAGGAAGAATTCAAGAATTACAACAATTTGCTATTACAAAATAATACAAAAAAATTAAATTGTCCTTTTCATCAAAGGTAAGAAGTAGACATATCGATTTCGCTTTCATTGAAAGATATTCTGCCTCAAAAATTGTTGCTTTAAGTAAAATTCCCATGTTTTCCCTAATAGTTTGTGGATTTTCTCCTAACCACCACCACCACCACCATTACTACTACTATACTACTACTACCACTACTACTACTACAGTATTACAGCTACTACAATACTACTATTGCAATGCTACTACAATACCATTACAATACTACTACCACTACTACTACTACTACTACTACTACTACTACTACTACTACTACTACAGTACTACAGCTACTACAGTACTACTACTAAGGCTACAATACTACAATACTACTACAATACTACCACTACTACTACAGTACTACAGCTACTACAATACTACTACTGCAATACTACTACAATAGGTTACTACTACGATACTACTTCTGCAATACTACTACTACGATACTACTACAATCCTACCACCACCACTACTACTACTACAACTACTCCAATAGGCTACTACTACAATACCACCACTACTACTACTACTACAGTACTACAGCTACTACACTACTACTACTACTACTACTACTACTACTTCATAATAACCATTCTATTAAAGATCAGTACATATCGGCTGCCTGAAAATTGGGTTTTCCACAATTCTTGCACTGTACTGACAATTTTGAAAGTATTAAAGATGGCATGTTGCCCTCACGTGCTACTAGTTTCGTATAATGAGAAAGTAGAAGGTAAAGTATGTAAATACACATATACGTATGTATAGTTTAATAATTCATATTTCAGTCATTTAGCAATTACAAAAATTGCAATAGACATTGTCCTTTACAAATAAAACCCTACATAAAAGCGTTGATTAAAATTGTATTATTTTGAATTCAAAATATTCATTCGTAGTATAAAATGGGTGAGCAATTAGCCAATTATATAACTTACGCTTAAAAACAAAATATTCAATCTTTCACACTATCGCCAAGCCTATTAAACAATTTTAATCCAATAACATTGAAACTATTTTGAGATTTACTTAAAAGCCATTTTTGGCAAAATGGGAATTGCAATAAAAAAGTGTTTTTTCAGAAATATTTGTTTATTATTAGCGCAAGACATAAATAAGGTTATAAATTAAAAACTTCTAATGTTTTAGTTTCAGAAGGAAAATATTTTACAAGTTTTTTGAGCTTTGAATCTAAATGGTCTAGGCTAGGTAATAGGTACTTTTTTGTTCCCCTGTGGTTTGCAACACTTACACTTAAAGAGATCTGCTGGTAATGCATGTTTCTCAAGGAGCTATTGTTGAAGAAATATTTTGAGAGTCGGCACTGTTAATTCCAGAGCTCCAAGATCAAAGAATTTTTTACTCTGTACTACATTCTTTCTGCCACTTATTTTCAGTAGTTTGCGTTAATAGCAATTAGCAATCTTACAGTTCAAGTGGATATTTTGACTTAGAAACGTCAGAGTTGTTTTGAAACTGGAAAAATGAATGTATGACTTGAGGCTCTCCCGGCGTTTGATATAGAATAACTCTTCTAGGGTTCTCAGCCAGGTGAGTTGGAGATTAGCTTCCAAGCTTTCGACGGCTAGCTCTGCCATCTTCTTCGTCCCTGAAGAAGATGGCGAGCTAGCCGTCGAAAGCTTGGAAGCTAATCTCCAACTCACCTGGCTGAGAACCCGAGAAGAGTTATTCTGGAAAAATGAACATTAACTCATCTGAAACATCCGTGACAAAATGTGTGTAATATCCGTGACACGGAAAAAACAGTTATAAAATATTCACCGATTATGTTTTTCTGAACTAATTGGATGCCATGAGATTTTCATAGTTTTCACATGGACACTATGAGAATGAATCTCTTTTTACTTGAGGCAGAAACCTGAGTTTTACACATTTTGTTAATAAGATGTGAAATAAGTTCATAAATCTTGTGACATCCGTGATGGAACATTTTCTTTATTTTCTGCAATAATAATCAATTTTATTCAACAAATTCTTCTGTAAAATGATACTGATCTTCTCAATTGATTTTAATAATAAAAGTTGACAAAATAATTTCATTTATAGAGTCTGAAAGTTGTAAAAATGTAACACCCATGAAATTACTGGGGATCATCAGTGCGATTTTAGGCGTAATAGGCCCACTACTAATCATATTTTTTTGTATTCGACAGATATTGGAGAAAAAATGAGAGTATAAGGGTACAGTACATCAGTTATTAATAGATTTCAAAAAAGCATATGATTCGGTTAAGAGAGAAGTTTTATATAATATTCTTATTCAATTTGGTATTCCCAAGAAACTAGTTCGATTAATTAAAATGTGTCTCAGTGAAACTTACAGCAGAGTCCGTATAGGTCAGTTTCTATCTGATGCTTTTCCAATTCACTACGGGCTAAAGCTAGCAGATGCACTATCACCTTTACTTTTTAACTTCGCTCTAGAATATGTCATTAGGAAAGTTCAGGATAACAGACAGGGTTTGAAATTGAACGGGTTACATCAGCTGCTTGTCTATGCGGATGATGTGGATATGTTAGGAGAAAATCCGCAAACGATTAGGGAAAATACGGAAATTTTACTTGAAGCAAGTAAAGCGATAAGTTTGGGAGTAAATCCCGAAAAGATAAAGTATATGATTATGTCTCGTGACGAGAATATTGTACGAAATAGAAATATAAAAATTGGAGATTTATCCTTCGAAGAGGTGTAAAAATTCAAACATCTTGGTGCAACAGTAACAAACATAAATGACACTAGGGAGGAAATTAAACACAGAATAAATATGGGAAATGCCTCTTATTATTCAGTTGAGAAGCTTTTGTCATCTAGTCTGCTGTAAAAAAGTATGAAAGTTAGAATTTTTAAAACAGTTGCATTACCGGTTGTTCTGTATGGTTGTGAGACTTGGACTCTCACTTTGAGAGAGGAACAGAGTTTAAGGGTGTCTGGGAACAAGGTTCTTAGGAAAATATTTGGGGCTAAGAGCGATGATGTTACAGGAGAATGGATAAAGTTACACAACGCAAAACTGCACGCACTGTATTCTTCACCTGACATAATTAGGAACATTAAATGCAGACGTTTGAGATGGGCAGGGCATGTTGCACGTGTGGGCGAATACATAAATGCATATAGAGTGTTAGTTGGGAGGCCGGAGGGAAAAAGACCTTTGGGGAGGCCGAGATTCAGATGGGAAGATAATATTAAAATGGATTTGAGGGAGGTGGGATATGATGATAGAGACTGGATTAATCTTGCACAGGATAGGGACCTATGGCGGGCTTATGTGAGGGCGGCAATGAACCTCCGGGTTCCTTAAAAGCCATTTGTAAGTAAGTAAGTATGTAAGTAATTATGAGAACTGGAATGACTGTTAACCTATAATATGATAGCGTGTATCAAACAAAGATTAACTTCTAGTGTTAGAAATATAAATTTATTTTCTAATCATATGATTACTTTCATAATTTTTTACATTTAACAGACACTGAAAAATAGATAGATTAATTAATTATTGTCAGGATCTTAAATTTAATTT